>NC_087151.1:17847500-17855000 GCF_035594125.1 Scylla paramamosain
TGAATCTCATATTTTCCTCCAACCACTATGTTAGAACATTGTCAATTACTAATTTCAGCAACCTGTTCCCCCTTCCTTCCATCAACCAGTTCTTCCAACACACCTTACAGTTGAAATCCCCCATCAAGACTATATTGTCACTCTTTGCAGTCAAACTTTCCATGTGTTCACTTGTATCCGATAACATTTTTCATAATCCCCAGTACTCCATGGTTTCATTTTTGGTGGAACATATACCACTGCATAGTCTCTCCTCCCTCCTCTTCTCCTCTTTATTTCCACCCTCAACATCTGTGGTGCCTTTCACCATATGTCACCTCATCAACCACCAGGTTCTTCACTAACATCACTCTATCTCCTTGTTTACATTTTCTATTTCTCTTCCATGTATTGTATCTTCCATTACCTATGGTGAGATTTCTGAATGCATCACTTAATTTGATCTCTGATCCCCATAATATCTGGTTTGTATTCTTCCAAATAATCACTTAACTCTAGTAGTGCAGACATCACTCCATTCACATTTGTATATAACAATTTTATGTCAGCAAATCACTTGTCTGCTGAAGCTCGCTACCCCATGAGATAATGCCACGATGCCCCATACGTCAGTTGCTACATGGCTCCCGCACTGGTCACATGCTCCTATCACACCCTTTTCACCCAGGTCTTCGCTTTGCTTTGCTTTGCTCTGCCAGGCTGTCACCTGTCACGCAGGCAGCAGAGCCCTGCACCTGCTTTCCTCCTTAGTAGGAGTGGGTTACTGCCCTCGAATAAATCCAGATTAAGAATTTTGTTTACGACGGTGTTTGTTTTTGACCGCCATGTCTTCCCTGGATGACGACTCCCATGGAGCCAAGACATGAAGGCATGAAGGAGGTTGGTAAAGATTTACTCAAAGCATCCACTATTATTGTCAAGTCGCTCAATGTGCTGGACAATTTCGCACAGGAGGAAGGAAACTCTGTGGTGGCTCAGGAAGTTAGTCTCCTCAATGGGGCTTTGGCCTTGCTTGGAAACGCCAATCATCGCAACAACCTGGTAAGACGCTTTGTCATCAAGTGTGAAATCAACAATAAGTACACTCACTTATGCTCTGACAAGGTTCCAATGACAAGGTTTTTGTTTGGAGATGACGTCTTGCAGTCCGCCAAACAAACTGAGGAGACAGAAAGACTGAAGAGTAAATTCTCTGTCAGGAAATCCTTCCCCACTTGAAAATTCGGCTTCAGCAAACCTGCAGGGGGAAAACCACGAGTGTTCCAGGGTAGAGCCACTCCCAGAGGATTCCCAACTAGGTTCCATCCTTACGGCCAATGTCAGGTTGGCTCCAAGGGAGAACCATGGTTCACCTACCCACAGCAGGACTCTAAGCCAAAAAATTCCCAAGGCCGGGGTCACAGCAATCCCCGGCAGTAATACAGGCAAGTCCTAATTTTGTTGTTGGCAGACTCAGCAATTTTTTGCATGAATGGTGTAAGATCACTCTTGATCCTTATATTCTTGACATTGTTGTGCACTGCCACCTTGACTTTGATGTGACTAACATTATATCTTTACTCTTTGAGTGGGAAGAGTATGTTTTAAGGAAGAAAATAGGATTCTTATTCATCAGGAAATTACAAAATTGTTAGCTCTCAAGGTAATTGGTCTTACTCATAAGCAGGATGGCCAGATAGTCTCTCTGATATTTTTAAGGGTGAAAAAAATGATGAGTTTAAGATGATAATCAACTTGAAAAAGTTAAATAAACATATTGCTTATAGGCATTTCAAAATGGAAAATTTTGAGCAAGCAGTGAGGCTTGTAAACGGGGGATTTCATGGCTTCAGTGGACCTTCACCACGCTTACTATTCAATTAAGATAGCTGAGGAACAACAGAAGTATCTCTGTTTTAAGTGGCATGGGAAGATTTTTCATTTCACCTGTATGGCCAATGGCATTTCAGATGGTCCACGACTTTTTATCAAACTAATGAAACCAGTCTTAGCTACTCCACAGCTCGGTGCGGTGGATGTGGGTAAAGCCACAGGCCCGGATGACGTCAGCCCACGGCTCCTCAAGCAATGCGCTAGAGAGCTGTCAACTCCTCTCACCACCGTCTTCACATCTTGCCTGAGGGAGAAGAAGTGGCCCTCAGTATGGAAGGAAGCGCGTGTGGTCCCAGTCCATAAGAAAAACTCAAGGTCTGAGCCCAACAACTACAGACCCATCTCCCTGCTCTCAGTGATGGGCAAGTTGCTGGAGCAAATAGTGGCTGCTGCCATCTGCCAACACCTGAGCGAGAACCACCTCCTCTCAGACAAGCAGTTTGGCTTCAGGCCTGGCAGATCCACCGCGGACCTCCTCCTCATCCTCTCCAAGGACTGGCAAGACGCCCTGGAAGAAGGCCTGGACACCCTTGTGGTGGCCCTGGACATTGCTGGGGCTTTTGACAGGGTCTGGCACGCGGGGCTCATTGAAAAGCTTCGCGCCAAGGGTGTCCAAGGTGACCTGTTAATGCTGTTAGAAGATTACCTCCAGGGTAGGACCCTTCAGGTAGTAGTCAACGGGCAGTCATCAAGGCCTTCACCTGTCCGGGCCTCAGTTCCACAAGGCTCCGTCTTGGGCCCAGTGCTATGGAACATATACATCGACAACCTCCTCCGGCAGCTGTCATCTGTTGCAGCATACGCCGACGACTGCACACTCTCCCGCTCCTACTGCCGCCTCGACAGTCAGCGTGCCGTCACTGAGCTGAACAGGCAGCTCGGACTGGTGGAGCAGTGGGGAAAGATGTGGCAGGTTAACTTCGCTCCTGAGAAGACGCAGGCGATGGTCATCTCGCGGTCCCCAGGTGCTTCACACGCAGTCTCAGGACAGCTGCGTTTTGGAGGCAAGAGCCTGCCACTTCAGGATTATATCAAGATCCTGGGCGTGTCTGTGGACCGCGGCCTACGCTTCGATCACCACATCAGTGTCGTCGCCCGCCAGACCTCTCTCCGAGTCTCTGCCCTGTGTAGGATGGCGAACACCCTCGACCCACGGGGCATCCTCATGCTATACAGGGCACAGATACGCCCATGTATGGAGTACGGTGCCCTGTCCTGGATGTCGAGTGCCGCCACCCACATGCAGAGACTGGATGCTGTGCAGCAGCGAGCCCTGTGCTTGGTGGCCACCGATGAGGACCAACAGCACCCACCACCAGTAACGTCACTGGAGCACCGCCGGGACGTGTCGGCACTAGTGGTGTGCCACAAAACTCAGGTGCAGAGGGTCCCTCACCTTGACCCCCTGAGGCTGCTGCCACACACAGTACAGAGGTGCACCAGAGCTGCAGCCAGTAGCGACGAGCTAGTGAAGGTGCCTCGATCTCGCTCTAGCCAACACCAGCGCACCTACACAGCCAGGACTTCGCGGCTGTGGAACATGTTCACGGCGGCCACGCCCCAAGTGCAGGACATGTCCACGCACCAGGTGAAGCTGGCAGCCCACAGCTGGCGTAGCACGCACCTGTCCCCACTGGCGCTTTAAATTTTTATTATTTTATTGTATTAACATTATAATCTTTATGTTAAACATGTATAGTGTTATTCCTGTAAAAATACTATCATAGGCTTTTTAAATAATTCCACACTCAACGTGGAATTTTAAGCCTTTCTGTAAATATTTGTTTAAAAAAAAAAAAAAAGAGAGAGAGAGAGAGAGAGAGAGAGAGAGAGAGAGAGAGAGAGAGAGAGAGAGAGAGAGAGAGAGAGAGAGAGAGAGAGAGAGAGAGAGAGAGAGGGAGGGAGGGAGGGAGGGAGGGAGGGAGGGAGGGAGGGAGGGAGAGAGAGAGAGAGAGAGAGAGAGAGAGAGAGAGAGAGAGAGAGAGAGAGAGAGAGAGAGAGAGAGAGAGAGAGAGAGAGAGAGAGAGAGAGAGAGAGAGAGAGAGAGAGAGAGAGGCATCTCATTTTAACCCAGGTTGTATGCCTGGCATATTTATGTCTTGTGTTTGGCAGAAGCCTCAAGCCTTTCACTACTCAGTAGTATCATATCACTCATAAGGTGTGCTCTCTCTCTCTCTCTCTCTCTCTCTCTCTCTCTCTCTCTCTCTCTCTCTCTCTCTCTCTCTCTCTCTCTCTCTCTCTCTCTCTTTCTCTCTCTCGTGGTATCAAGTATCAAGTAATCATTGTTTGCGGAACGTATGATACTTTTTTGGTACTGAAAAAATTACGATGACAAATTACGAGTCAAACGACTTATGAGCAACCTTCTGGAATGTATCTCGCTCGTAAGTCGAACACCCTCTGTATATTTAAATAATTTATATTTGACCTGAACTTGTACTTATTAGTGTATTTGAACGCATCTAGTTTCTTTTGTCATGGTTGGCGCCTACCTTGGCTTGTCACATCAGCCCTGCTGGCAGGTTAAGGTAAGGATGGTGCAGGGTCGGTTTGGCCAAGCAGTTCCATTTCCCAGACAGGAGCCCAGGCAACAGGTGTGTTCAGCTGCCCAGTGCACAGGTATATATTTGAAGGTTCAATCTTATGTATTACATTAAGATGTATATTTATATTGTATGTTTGGGAAAGGTGTATTTGTTAGGTTCACGTTTATTGTGTGAATAATGTACATGTTAGATTAGATGGGTAAAGCCTGGTGTAGTGGTACTGGAACTGTTGTGGCTCACTGTTGACAATTCAATGCAGGCAAACAGAGGTGTAAACAAATAAGAGGAACCAGTGCTGTCATTAATTTACTGTGTTTTACATTATATCAACAAATATTAAATATAACAAGCATGTATTCATGCTTAAATGCTCTATATGTTTGGGATGTCATTTATGTGTAATGTTTAGTATATGTAATGCTTGTGTTATGTCTATTATGTGTTAGTTATTAGCCTGTGATTACAGATTGAAGCATGGTTGGGGAATAAATCTGTTACTTCACACTGGTGTTTGCTATGCCCTTGTTACAATATCATCCAACATATTTTCCAATATTAAAATTTCTCTATGTGTAATTCTATCTACAAGTGTTTTTTTTTTTTTTTTCAGAGCTAAATCTGATAAAACTTTTTATCCCCATCATCATCTGTAAACAAACTGGCCACTGCCTCTTCACAGAGCTTCCTTCAAACACTCATTTGACCACTGTACTATTTAATTCAGTCAACATACTACTGTTTTAGATGGGAGAGCACCTAGCACAGCTCCTACTCATTGCCAACCACTAGGTCACTGTGACTGCATGATGATTTGGCTGAAGTTGGAACAGCCTTTCACACATTTGTCTGATCTGGTGTGTGTGTGTGTATTTACCTGGTTGTATTGTACAGGGCACAAGCCAAAGCTCATTTTTGTCCTGTCTCCATAACCATATTTATCCAGTTTCTCTTTAAACATGTGTACACTGCTTGCCACAACCACATCTTCCTTCAAATCACTCCAGATTTCAATAGTTCTAAACAGGAAACTGTATTTCTTAATGTTGCTTGAACATCCACTCTTTTTTATTTTATTCCCATGCCCCTTCATCTGTCTCTCTCCCTTCTGCATCTATGGTACCAAATAATTTCTGTCTATTCTTTCTATACTGTTTACTAATTTTAACATTGTTATCAGGTCTCCTCTTTCTCTTCTATTTTGTAGTGTTGGTAATCCCATCTCTTCAAGTCTTCCTTCATAGCTTAGTCTTTCAATTCTGGTACCATCTTTGTTGCTATCCTCTGTATTCTTTCCAGATTCCATATATCTTTTTTCTATGTGGAGCTCAAACTACTGCTGCATATTCCAACTTAGTTTGTATCATGCTTGTTATAATTTTCTTCATCATTCCTTTATCTAAATAGTTAAACACCATCCTAATGTTTGTTAACAAGCTGTATGTAGAGCCGAATATGCTTTTATGTGTCTTTCAGGTGGTAATGTGTCCTGAATCATTACTCCCAAATCTTTTTCTTTATTACTTTTCATTTTTATTTCCCCTTCCATTTTGTATTTCCATGAAGGTCTCTTTCTATTTTTTCTTATTTCCAACACAAAGTATTTTCTGGCGTTAAATTCTAGTTTCCATCTTTGCCTCCATGCATGTATCTTGTCAATATCCTTTTGTAACACCTTGCAGTCATTTTCATCCTTTATTGTATTCATTATTTTTGCATCATCAGCAAACAGGTTTATATAACTATTTAGATTCTATATATTTACATATATTTGAAACATAACAGGTGCCAACACAGATCCTTGCAGTACTCCACTTGTCACTCTGCACTAACTTGAATTAGTGTCTCTGATTACTGTTCTCATTTCCCTCCCTTGTAAACAATCCTCCATCTATCTCAATGTTGCTCCCTTTAGCTCTCCTCCATTCTCTAGCTTCTACATAAGACTTTTGTGAGGGGAACTTTATCAAATGCTTTTTTAAGATCCAGGTATACCCCATCAACCCATCCATCCCTGTCTTGCACTCCATCTACTACTCTCGTATAGAAGCTCAGTAGATCTGTGACACAGGATCTCCTTTTCCTGAATCCAAATTGCTTTTCTGTAATTATCTTTTCATCTTCTAGATATTCCACCCATCTGTCTTTAATTACTACTTCACAAAGCTTGCTTACAATACTTGTTAGAAACACTGGCCTATGATTTAATGGTTCCATTTTATTTCTTCCTTTGTATATTGGCACTATGTTAGCTCTTTTCCATTCCCTTGGTATTTTTCCTTCTCTTCACAAACTGTTACTTATATTCCATATGGGTTCTTCCATTTGTTCTCTGCATTATTGTAATATCCATCAATTTAAATGATCTGATCCCATAGCTTCTCTAACACCCAGCTCTTCCATCAGTTCTTGATGTCTTGCCTCTTTACTTGTATCTCTTGTATTTCCTCATTCTGCTGCTGTGGTAGACAGTCACTGTTCTTCTCCTAAATCTGTTAACAGTAATATTCCTCAGGGTTTTGTCCTGTCACCCACTTTCTTCCTATTATTCACCAAAGATCTTCTAAACTAAACTTCTTGTCCTATCCACTCCTATGCTGATGATGCCACCCTGCACTTTTCCACGTCTTTTCATAGACATCCAACCCTCCAGGAAGTAAACAGTTCATGCAAGCAAGCCACAGAATGCCTGACTTCTGATCTAGAGCAAACTTAGTACTGTTCAATGCCTCGAGAACTCAATTCCTCCATCTATAAACTCAACACAACCTTCCAGACAACTATCCCCTCTTCTTTGATGACATTCAATTGTCCCCCTCTTCTACACTGAACATCCTTGGTCTGTCCTTTATTTATAATCTAAGCTGGAAACTTCACATCTCATCTCTAGCTACAACAGCTTCTATGAAGTTAGACATTGAGACATTTCTGCCAGTTTTTCTCATCCTTCCAACTGCTAACTCTGTATAGGGGCCTTATCCATCCACATATGGAGTATGCTTCACATGTCTGGGGGTTCCACTCATACCACTCTTCTAGACAGGGTGGAATCAAAAGCTTTTTGTGTCAACTCCTCTCCTCTAAT